>NW_026851650.1:0-29495 GCF_026571515.1 Ruditapes philippinarum
AACGTTTTTGTATAATTTATGTTTTTTTGTATAATAATTTCAAAATCCATCCAGGAATAACATCATTGACAAGACAAGACAATCAGTGCACTGTCATGAAAAAATCCTTTCAAGTCTAACTGTGACCTTGATTTTTGACCAACAAACTTAGATCTTGCATGAAATTTACTCAGTGTGCTTTACAATTACATGTATGCAAAATTGTTTCAAAATCCATCCATCAATAACAAAGTTATGACCTACATAAAAATGCAAACAATTTTAATGATATCTAAATCACTTACAAAGGACTACTAGCTCCAGCAATATTGGGACTTGAATGTCTAGGTCCAAACATCTGTCCTGGAACCGCCTGCCTTAAAGCTGCAAAATCTGGACTACCGAAGTTTGACATTCTTGACCTAAAACATAGAAGATTTTAAAAAACTAAATTTCTGAGACATACAATTTGTACATTTGTATTCAAATGCCAAAAACTGTTACAAATCAGCCTTGGCAACCCAAAAGTCACATGATTTTTTACTAGATACTGTCCTTCGACAATCGATTTATTAGATCAAAATCTTTCAGACAAGTCATTTTTATATTTATATATTGATAATTATTACGAGTATTTAGGAAAATAGATATATCGAGTGCTTTCCGGTCCTGTTAAGATACATGTACATTACCGGATAGCAATATTGTTTATCAAAGTTATATTAAACTTTATTTTATTGGTTTGAAAGTGTTACCAATCGATTTATTAGATCAAAATCTTACAGACAACACGTTTTTGTAATTATATTATTATTATTTTTACGATTATTTAGGAAAATAAGATATATCGAGTGCTTTCCGGTCCTGCTAAGATAATAATATCTATTTTCCTAAATACTCGTAATAATTATCAATATATATTTATAAAAATGACTTGTCTGAAAGATTTTGATCTAATAAATCGATTGGTAACACTTTCAAACCGATTAATTAACGTTTTCATATGTTTTTATGAGAAATTTGAGTGCTTTCCGGTATTTCGGTGCTATCCGGTGCTTTCCGGTTTTTCTATGCACCGCAGTTTATTGGTTTCAGCACGGACTTTAATTGACAAGGATCTGACACTTCCGATGGGGCTTTAAATCGGGCCGCGCGCATGCGCGAGATCTTCTCACCGACTGAAGATGAAATAATGGCGTAGACCGAGGATGTCATGTGTAACCATTTGATAAAAAAACTCGGTTTTTGCTGTTGATTGCGTTGTTTATACAACTTTGGTACACACTATTTGTCAAGTAAGTATATTATTGAATATGTTAACATTAAGTATTTATTTTATTTAGCTCCTAAAACAATCAAACTGCCTTGAAACTTAGTATTGTAATTTTGCTTATCGTAACGGTAAACTTATTCATAGATGGCGGTGAACACGAACGAAAATAAGCTGATTTTGCTGCCCAAATTGACGAAACAGGAATTTATTTTATGTTTAAATTGTAAGTTTATACTAACATAGTAATTGATTTTGTGCAGTCAGATAAAAATGGTTTTTTCTTAGAAATATGGCTGTAGAATACCGCAACATTAGAATTTAAATCAACCCCTCGTTCCCAAAGATGGCCGCATAAATAATAAAAAAATCTTCGAAATTTTCTTCCATTTCATAGAAAAAGGGAAAAACTGGGGTTGTTGTTCAAAAATTTGTTCTTATTATTATCACCAATTGTTGTATTAGTGCAAACAGAAGTAAAAATTAGGGGAATTACTTACAAACTTCCCTTGGGTAATTTTAGTTTGAAATTTGTTATTTTTTGTTTATTTACATCTTAGTTTTTAATTGTTAATATTCTGTTCAATTTAACTTTAGTTTTACCCTTTTCCTGAGAATGGTCATGGAGGGATTTCACAATAAACATCAAAATACATAGCTAGAAATCCTGGACAAAATTTACTTTTTAAAAAAAATAGGAGTGAAAGTCTTGAAATTTTTCATTTTAATGATAAATATATGACCAGGCATTAAATTTTAATTTGAGGCTGGGATATAATATTACAGATTGCAGAGTGAATTTGTTGTTTTTGGGTTGGCTGTACAATGTATTTTTGCATATAAAATTCTGAAACCACAACAGGGGACCATCAAAATCAGTTTGTCAACAGGGTTGTCAAAAAAATCTCATTTGTGTTATTGTCCTGACTCAAAGCTGTGTTCAAAATCCTTGAAATAAAATTTGGGCTTCAGCCCACAAGCAAAAGAAGAATATCGGCTGAAATTTAGAATGAATATACTTCCTGCAAGACACAATGGTGAAAATATGTTTCACTGCAGAAAAATATATTTTTGAAAGTGAATAAAAACTAATTTTTACTTTCATCAATTTTTTCAATATTTTGATTTGTAATGTGTATTTCAAATTTTTGGGTAAATTTTATATATTATTTTCAGTGAGTTATTGAATCCTGGTACACGTCATTTAGTGATATATCAATCATACTAATCATGACAAGAAAAAAAGGACAACTTTGGTAGAAGAATGAAGCGAGAAGAAACACGGAAGCAACATAAGCAACATTTTGGTCAGCAGATGTTTCTTGGCGGAAGACCTATTATCAAAAATCGCTTGTGGGGGGGTGGTTGGTGACACATTCTTCGTTAAAGATGGTACTACAGAAAGTTATGAAACACCCTCTAGAAAGAGTTGAGTGCTTTGACAGTGATGGATGTCATGCTGACGAGTTTTTTTGTTATTCTTGACAAGCCTTACAGATATTGTCCAGATACTGATCTTGATGAGTTTGTGGAAAAATGAATCATTAAGGATAATTTAGTGAATTCCGTGAGAACTGTAAAAGGCATATAACAAATGACAATTTTCACATACATGAAATCTTCAAATGACTTGAAATTCATACATTTGTATGAACAATTACATATATAATTGAAAGAAATTAAAAATGTGTTCAAGTATGTAATAAATGTTTTCAAAAAATCTACTGTTTCATATTGTATGTATGTCCTCCAATGAATATACAACAGATTTTTTGAATCCTGCCGGGTGCTTTTGGATTCTTTCACATAATAAGGGTATCCAGTTAGTTTGGAAGAATATCAGTGGTGATAACTCTGGTGCCTGCTAATGCCTGAAAAAAAATCCACCTGTAAGCCAAAAATTGGCCATGAAAAACATGTAAGAGTGTTTGTCTGACTTGAAATCCACTCAAATATTTGATGTATTTAAAAGAACCTTTTAAGGGCTCACCTTTTATATTCTGTTTGCCATGCTTGTCCGTAAGTGACCCACGTATACCAAGAGATTGAAGAATATGAACTGCTGCATTCATCACACTAATACACCTTAGCTTTCTTTACGGTTACATTTTAGAATTTTTTCGTTTTTCAGTTTTCTCTGATTCAAAAATCACTGTCACTATTATTGTACCACTTTCTGTAAAATCCCCCAAAAGCAAATTTTAGGTCTAGGTCAGAAAAATTGATAAATCCTCATTTGAATAAGCCATCTTAACATAGACAAGTACCATGCAAAAGTAAAATATAGAACACAAAAAATTGTGCTGGTAATAGCATTGATACTTAAGTACTGTTATTAACACTTACTACCTGAATTTTAACGTTCCTTCTTTAATCAAGAAACTTCAAAGAAATTTATTCTTTAATTAAAAAAGTTTTAGGCACGTTAATTTTAATGAGGTGTTTATGAATAATTTACACTTACCAGATAAAAAATGACCGCTCAATACCGACTCAAACTGTGAATGCCTGTATCAATATCAATTATCCCAAAAGTGTTATAATGACTTCCAAAAAAAATAATAGGCCTGTTTTTGTGTTTAAAATATGATTGAAAAAAAGTCAAGTAAACGCCCGTGCTTACCAAAAAAAAAACAATACATGTGTAGTTGAATTGTTCTACGATATTACGGAAAATAACTGCATCTGGAAAGTACAAATCCAACTATTACTCGTACATCCCTTAATAAAAGCAACTTCAACTTCACTTATTCAATAATAGAAGCCGTGGAATAGTCTGAAATGGTATTTTTTTAAATATCCGTAAATCAAGTTTAATGTTGTAATTGAAAAAAAAGAAGATTTTAACCATTTGTACACGGCTTTGTCTTAATCGTCGGTATGAACTGAGACGGGCTAATTATATTATATATATATATATATATATATATATATATATATATATATTATCTAATTGACACCTATATTTGTAATAAAAATAAATTTTCTCAAATATAATATAACAAGATATGTTTGTAAAACATGTATGCCCCCTATCTGCAGCCAATTAGTCATGTGATAAGGTTATTATGCATGACTTCTGACCCAGTGATCAAACAATTAATAAGGGTTATCAAGTATCTACTGGTCATGACCTTAACCTTTGACCCCTTGACCCAAAACTCAATAGGGGTCATCTGCAGGTCACGACCAATCATCATACAAAGTTTGAAGTTCCTATGCCTAAGCGTTTTTAGTTAATTGATCGGAAACCATTTTTACCTACAAGGTCAATGTGACCTTGACCTTTGACCCCTTGACCCAAAATCAATAGGTCATCTGCTGGTCATGACCAATCACCATAACAAGTTTGAAGTTCCTAGGCCTAAGGGCTCTTTAGTTATTGATCGAATACCGTTTTAACATACAAGGTCAATGTGACCTTGACCTTTGACCCCAAAATCAAAAGGGGTCATCTGCTGGTCATGACCAATCACCATGCCAAGTTTGAAGTTCCTAGGCCGAAGCGTTCTTTAGTTATTGATCAGAAACCGTTTTTACCTACAAGGTCAATGTAACCTTGCCCTTTGACCCTTAACCCCAATATCAATAGGGGTCATCTGCTGGTCATGACCAATCACCATACCAAGTTTGAAGTTCCTAGGCCTAAGAGTTCTTTAGTTATTGATCGGAAACCATTTTAACCTAAGAGGTCAATGTGACCTTGACCTTTGACCCCAAAATCAATCGGGGTCATCTACTGATCATGACCAATCACCATATCAAGTTTGAAGTTCCTAGGCCTAAGGGTTCTTTCGTTATTGATCGGAAACCGTTTTTACCTACAAGGTCAATGTGACATTGACCTTTGACCCTTAACCCAAAATCAATAGGGTCATCTGCTGGTCATAACCAATCACCATACCAAGTTTGAAGTTCCTAGGCCTAAGGGTTCTTTTGTTATTGGTCAGAAACCTTTTTTACCCAAGAGGTCAATGTGACCTTGACCTTTGACCCTTGACCCAAAATCAATAGGGTCATCTACTGATCATGACCAATCACCATACCAAGTTTGAAGTTCCTAGGCCTTAAAGTTCTTTAGTTATTGATCGAAAACCGTTTTTGCTTACAAGGTCAATGTGACCTTGACCTTTGACCCCTTGACCCCAAAATCAATAGGGGACATCTACTGATCATGACCAATCACCATACCAAGTTTGAAGTTCGTAGGCCTTATGGTTCTTTAGTTATTGATCGGAAACCGTTTTTGCTTACAAGGTCAATGTGACCTTGACCTTTGACCCCTTAGCCCCAAAATCAATAGGGGTCATCTACTGATCATAACCAATCACCATACCAAGTTTGAAGTTCCTAGGCCTTAAGGTTCTTTAGTTATTGCTCGGAAACCGTTTTTGCTTACAAGGTCAATGTGACCTTGACCTTTGACCCCTTGACCCCAAAATCAATAGGGGTCATCTACTGGTCATGACCAATCACCATACCAAGTTTGAAGTTCCTAGGCCTAAGGGTTCTTTAGTTATCACTCGGAAACCATTTGGTCTACGGACCGACGGACCGACAAGTGCAAAGCAATATACCCCCTTTTCTTCGAAATGGGGGCATAAAAATTTCCAAAATTGGATAATAAATGATACGCCAACAATACTATTTGTACTGTAGGTATCAATTTCGCACCCCGAAAAGTTAACGGTTAACTACTCCGAGTTTTCGTCGTATTTAATTTCTTAATCGTCGGTATGGACAGAACATATATATTTTTTAAGATAAAAATATATGATTGCAATTAGGGGCCAATTTTCTCAAAATGTTCCTTTTAATTTTCAAAATCGGATAATAAATGTTAAAGCAGCAAGACTTTTTGTACTGTAAGTATCAATTTCGCACCCCGAAAAGTTAACGGTAAATTACTCCGGGTTTTCGTCGTTTTCAATTTCTTAATCGTCGGTATGGACAGAGAGTATATATTTTATTTAATAGAAATAGATATTTGCAATAAGGGGCCGATTTTCTGAAAATGTGTCTTTTAATTTTCAAAATCGGATAATAAATGGTAAAGCAGCAAGACTTTTTGTACTGTAAGTATCAATTGCGCACCCCGAAAAGTTAACGGTAAATTACTCCGGGTTTTCGTCGTTTTCAATTTCTTAATCATCGTTATGGACAGAGAGTATATATTTTTTTCAATAAAAATAGATCTTTGCAATATAGAATCAATTTTCTTAAAATGTGTCTTTTAATTTTCAAAATCGGATAATAAATGGAACGACAACAAGACTTTTTGTAGAGAAGGTATCAGTTTAGCGCAGGTATTTTACGCTTAACTCCGATAAACTAAAAATTATTGATCGGTTTCCCGATATCGAGTGTACAGGTACACGCGCGACAAGATATTTTAACGTTTTATATAGGTTTACTAGGAGTGTCCGATCCCTGTAATTTAAATCCGTGGTTTCAGCCATAGTTAATTAATTGGTGTATTTCACCATTTGAGAGTTTTACCTTGAAAATATTCCTTCATTGAAAGACAACACATTTCATTTGTTTTTTTTTTTACAGTTTTACGTTTATTGGAAAATGCGAATTAAAGTGGATTTTACCAATGTAAAAAATAGCTTCAAATCAGCTGTTAACGTCTAAATATTTAGAGTCAAAATTAGAAGAGTTCCGTTAAAAATCACTGAATGCTAATGTTTTTTAATAGCTGAATTATGAAAAGTGCATTGACTTTTGAATAAGTTAGAAATGCTGGAAATTATTTAGTCTAAAGCAAGTGTGCACTCCGACTGCTGTGTTTTTTTTAAATTCACATTCGGACTACTGTCCTAGATCCGAAATACCGCTACATTTACAAGTCAACAACTTTGTTAATAATCATATTTATTTAACATTCAGACAAGTAAGAAGATTTAAAGGAAATTTATTAACAAAATTAATGCCTCCTACCTTTTAATAAATCATAAATCTGCAAAAACACCGTTATATTTTTTCCATATTTTTTGCTGTTTCTGCATACTTTAAAACCCATACCTATATTACGTACCATAACCGGTTTTCCGAGCGTTATTTTTGGAATTATCATTCGCCGGTCCGGTCTCTTCCGTAAACTAACCAAATAAATTCATTTACATTGTTGTTCCTGTAAGACTTTGATACTGTATTCAGTTTTTTACTGGTACATTAATTATTAAGAAGTGATAAACTGAAAGGATTGTTTCTTCATTCGAAGCATTTGCATTACAGTACATTTTACAAATATACCATACTGTACTCAAGATTTTTAAAATATATTTTAGGATTTCTACTTTTGTATCATGCGTTTCAATTATTCAGTAAGTAAATAATAATAGTTTGAGTGAATATATCTACATACAGCTTTCCGTTTATGTTTCAAATTTTTCGTGTCTGTTAAGTAGATATAAAAGCTGTAAAAAATTCCGGAAACAAAGTGATCCGTCGGAAGCATAAATCACAACAAAATAACATAAGAATTGTATAGAATGTATATTTACTCAAGATTACTCTTTACATACTGAAAAATATATTATAAGTATAATAAGCCAAGACCCTGAATAAGCGTATTTAATTGAATAATCATTAATTAAAATTACACATTTATTTTTTAAAAAGTTGCCTTTGAAAATACAATTTTCCATTTTTTAATTAAATTATAAGAAGGCAATACTAATTAAAACCCCTAGAGCTTTATTTCAGAATTAAAAGTGTTCCCTGAGTAAATGTATTGTATGGCTTGAATAAGAGTCTTTCAAATGATAACGCCTTATCCAGATTTTTTTCAACGCAGTGAAAACAATTTTTTTAACCCATTACTTCATATACACGCCTTTTAACGCCTTTTTCACCCCCCCTCTTTTTGTTGTCTCAAATGGTGAAAAAATGCATTATTTAGGCCCTTAACACTTGTTTTTGTTTGAGAAATGTTGTTAAAAAAAGTGACCACTTTTTCGGCGCGGCCCCCAACCAAAAGATACATCAGGGGGTTGCCAGAAGGGGGATGTGCCCCCTTCTGTTTGGGGGGTTTGAAGGGGGACGGAATCCCCCTCATCGCCAAGAAAATTTTGGACTTGTGAGAGGCTATAAATGACCCCAGATTGATTATAAGGTAACGTGTAACCAACGCTGAAAAGCATTTGACTCTATCTCAATCCATTGAGAAGTTGCAGCACTTTGAAATCAATTATAATGGAAAAAATCAACGCAAAATAGTGATTTTTGGCAATTTTGAGATGTCCCCTCGTTGCCATGGTAACAGAAAATTTAAGCCTGAGCATGTTGTTGCAAGGGCAATGGTCCAGTCAACATTTGTGCCAAGTTTGATTAGTGTTGAAGCAGTATTTATAGTATTATAGCAATTTGAACTTATAACGGGATACTTTTCAATGAAAACAGCCATTTTTCACAAAATGCTCATGAAGTAATGGGTAATTATGAGAACGAATTTTTTCCTGCTTTAAAGTATATACATGTATGTGATGCTTGCTAATTGCTCATTTTGAATATCTGGAAAAAAGGGATCTCTCTGAAACATTAAAAACAGCAAAATACATGAAAAGTGCAGACTCGGTTTAACTGAGTCTGTACATGAGGGATAATGAAAAAGTGTAACATCCCTCACGCCCCCTGTTACTGTCTTGAGCAGTACTGAATTTTCAATTAAAGTCCGTGATGATACCGAAGGACCAGAAAAATGTAATTTAGCACTAATGTGAATTATTGGGCAACTTTTTACTGCTGCCACACAGCACTAGAGGCATGTTGTTGTGATGTATAAATATCTGGAAAAAATACTCGAAAGCAATAAGGATTCTCAAATAAACTGATACATTTGTGTATATTGATAACTACCTTTTTTACATATAACCACAACTTTAATTGTTATTATAGAATAGAATAAAGAATGTAATATAATATAATTACTGAACAAGAGAATTACATGAAAATTGCAGATTCGGTTTAATTGAGTCTGTAAATGAGAGATAATGCAAAGTGCAACATCCCTCACGCCCCTAGCACTGGCATGAAACGTAGTCAATTTTTAACACATAAAAAAGCTAGAATCAATGATAACGAAGGACCAGAAAAATATAACAACACTGAAGTGAAGAACTGGGCAACTTTTTACGGCTGCAACACAGCATTTGACACCTGCTGTTGTGATGTATAAGTATCTGAAAAAAGTGATCAATCAGAAGCATTAAAACAACAAAATTACATGAAAATTGCTGACTCAGTTTTATTGAGTCTGTAAAAGAGGGATAATGAAAAATTGCAACATCCCTCACGCCCCATATAGCACCGGCTAAAGCGATTGAATATGAAGTTGAAGTTTGCAATAACAAAATATTACTTTTTTTTGAAAAAAAAAAGCAACAACAAAATAAAACACCGAAATCATGTCAATGACATATTTTTGTAACAAAAACATGCAAAATATAAAGTATATTTGCAATTTCCTATTATCTACACGGCCCCAAGAAATGATTTATAAATTAAACTTGATGATTATGGTGATTATGATGATGACAATGATGATGATGGTGGTTGTCTTAGAACCCCCGTATGAGAAGAACAATCAATATACATGTAAATGATTTTATAAAGAAATAGGTATGATGATTAGTGATCATTTGAATTTAAAAATCTGGAAGAAATTGATTCCTGGGAAGCATTAATAATAAAAAATGCAGACTGTGATGATTTTTTTGTAATTTTGTAGAAACTGCTTCAAAACGTTCGTTTTACTTCGTTTTACTTACAATAAGATAGTTAGAATTTTATTGCCCACGGGCAACCGACTTGGGAAAGATTTTTGAAAAAATTGCTTAAAATATCATCATAACAAAAACAACAAAAAATAAACAACAGTAGATAAAACATTTAAGATGTAAAAATAAATAATTGATGCTGATTTTCATGTCATTTTTTACTTCAAGTTAAGTGTCGACTTTATCTACTGTTGTAAGGTAAAGTCTTACAATACTTAAAAAGTGCAGGAAAACATACGTACATTACAACCAAAAAACAAATTGGAATATAATGTCCATAACTGTCATGGTTCAGAACTCTACATAATTTGTACAAAACAAATCTTAATTAAAATATTATATATAAACACTAAATAATCTCGAAATATCAACGCACATTTACAAATAATTATTAATGCAATCAAGCCTTCTATTCACCAGAGTACATTTGTATTTTATTTGCCGTTTCAAGAGTTAGGGAGATACCGGACTGGCAAATCATATACATATTCCCAACATGTAAGGGAGGTAACAAAACAACACACGTTGGATTTTCCCGGAAAAACGGTAAACCTCAAATAAATTAAAACTAAACAACTTTAGACTCTGGATCGCAGAAAATTTGGATTTTCAGGTGTTTTTTGCCTTTTTTAACTTGCCTAGTTATATTGCAATGGTTGAAACTACATTTTCTTATATAAATCTATATAACCATGCTAACCAAATACGTTCTCAATTTAAAACGTACCCATTTAAAACGTACCGTTGTATAGGCCTATTTATGTCATCTGTAACATTCATTTTTTTTTTCAAATTATGGCAGCAAAATGAAAACAAACCTCAGTATTTATCTCCGTCAATATTTTATACAGTAAATTAAAATGGGCCTACAAAATACATTGGTACACCAACAGGTGAAACATAAATATTTGTCATTCTCATCAACCGTTGTTATTTGACAATGACAATTTATACTGCTGATTTATGACGTTAGGATCTTATCTTGTTTAAAGCCTGACCAAAAGCTTTTAATGGATTTAAATGTTTGACAGAGGGAGATAAAAATGTGTAGGTTGACCACAGACCAAAGTCATGTACATGCAAGTAAGCTAAGGAAAAGTATCCAAGAAGGCAGCTACATACTTCATCGCTAACACATTCTCTCCCCTATTATTGACTCAGAGCTATTCAATCATGGATGTTTAGGGTGAGAAATATGTAGCCTGTCTGGGACTTAAAATAAATGTGGGACATTGGAAATACTGTTTCACAGCTTTACCAACAGAGATACTTGCTTATACACTTTCTCCCTTTGTTGATGAATAGTTAGTACATTAATTAATAAACTATCCAGCTAGCTTACGGAACGTCGGTGGTTCTACTCAGGTGCCCGTTCGTGCCTGAAATAATGCATCATAACCCCAACCTGTAGACAGGAGGAGGTAACTCTATCAAGCATTTTGACAAAATTATGCCCCTTTTTAGCTCGACTATTCAATAAGAATAAGTAGAGCTATTGCAGTCACCCGAGCGTCGGCGTCGGCGTCGGCGTAACCACTTATGTTAAAGTTTTTGTAATAGTTAAAATATTTTTAAAGTCCATTGACATATGGCTTTGAAACTTGGCACACTTGTTCACCATCATGACCCCTACCTGTAGACAGGAGGAGGTAACTGTATCAAGCATTTTGACAGAATTATGCCCCTTTTTCGACTTAGAATTTACGTTAAAGTTTTTGTAATAGTTCAAATATTTTCAAAGTCCATTGACATATGGCTTTGAAACTTTGCACACTTGTTCACCATCATGACCCCAACCTGTAAACAGGAGGAGGTAACTGTATCAAGCATTTTGACAGAATTATGCCCCTTTTTCAACTTAGAATTTACGTTAAAGTTTTTGTAATAGTTCAAATATTTTCAAAGTCCATTGACATATGGCTTTGAAACTTTGCACACTTGATCACCATCATGATCCCAACCTGTAGACAGGAGAGGGTAACTGTATCAAGAATTTTGACAGAATTATGCCCCTTTTTCGACTTAGAATTTACGTTATAGTTTTTGTAATAGTTCAAATATTTTCAAAGTCCATTGACATATGGCTTTGAAACTTTGCACACTTGTTCACCATCATGACCCCGACCTGTAAACAGGAGGAGGTAACTGTATCAAGCATTTTGACAGAATTATGCCCCTTTTTCGACTTAGAATTTACGTTAAAGTTTTTGTAATAGTTCAAATATTTTCAAAGTCCATTGACATATGGCTTTGAAACTTTGCACACTTGTTCACCATCATTACCCCAACCTGTAAACAGGAGGAGGTAATTGTATCAAGCATTTTTTTTTACTATCAAGCACTAAGAATAGTCGAGCGTTGCTGTCCTACCGACAGCTCTTGTTCGACTTAGAATTTACGTTACAGTTTTTGTAATACCTCAAATATTTTCAAAGTTCATTGACATAAGGCTTTGAAACATGTTGAAATTTTATACTCTTCTTTAAGAGCATAATAGGACTCTCTCCAAGGCCTATAACTGTAATATGAATTTAAAGAAAAATATTTGCCTTTTTCTTTACTGAGAAAATTTTACCTTTTAATCAAGGCTTTTTTTACTATCAAGCACTAAGAATAGTCGAGCATTGCTGTCCTACCGACAGCTCTTGTTAAATTTAATGTAATTGTTAATTTTAAAACTGCTTTTTAACTTCCCAAATTAGCAATTTTAGCGATAATTTTCCCCAAAACCAATTGGCTAAGACCTCTTCCCAATGAGAAAAATCACTGTTACTGTGTGTCTATGTGTAATTTTTATTGATGCATATCACATTAACTATGCAATATGGTATCAAGGCATCAATAATTAAAAGAAAAAAAGAAGTGAAAAATTGTACAGCAATAAATTGATTTATAAAGTAGGCCACTGCCTTGCTATGCGTTGTGTAATTTTTATGTTTCATGACTTCGGACATATTATTTATCACAGAAATTATCACAGAATCCACAAATTTAGATCCTTGCATCATGGCAGTAAGTTAATCTTCCTTATATATTTTGATAATAAGGCAATGTTTAAAGTATATTCTTCTTTAGAGATTAAATTTATGACCAGCTTTTTGTAAATTCAGACATGAAAAAATATCAGTCTGCTTTATTGTCTTCTCTCTTTTGTCCCTTCTTGATACTGAAGTAGAATAAAATGTTTTGCAATTGATACGTTTTTTATTATTTCAGAAATGATTATTAGTTAGGAAGCTGTGCAGACAGACACACAGACACACAAACATCATTGACAATGGAGTACTGTACAGAAATAGCCATTCTTCAGTCAGCTTTCCAGCTTGTTTCCAAAAAGGTTAGAAAATTATATTTATACATGGATGTAGCTTTGCAGAACACTACTATGATTAAGTGTCACAATTTGAGGCCTCTGTAGTGGAGTGGTTAAGGTCAGTCACTTCAAATCACTTGTCCTGTCTAATGTTATTGCTGTGGGTTTGAACCCTGTCTAGAATTTTTGCATGTGAGGAAGTTATCATGGATCCTTTAAAGGTGGGTGAGAATTTACTCCTGTTTACTTAATTGGTAAATAATGAAAGACAACAAACAACATTCCACTAAAAGGCAGGTTGAAGGTGTAAGCTATAAACTGTTTTATAACTTTTTCTTTTTTTTGTTGTAGAATAATACACGGTACGGTTCAAATACTCTGGAATATTAATTACAAAGCATTTAAAGGATAACTGTGCATTACTATACTATAATGCAAGAGAAATATAGTTTTCCATTCTTACATAATAATAAAATAGAGAATTAAAAGAATGTTGAACTACATTGAGTGTAGAAGAAATTTTCCTGACATCATTTGTACTTATGTATATGGAAACCTATAACATAACTGTTTCTAGAATATACTGATATACCGAGAATTTATGTCTTTACATCTAAACAAATTATGATAATTTCAATACAGTCGACTCTCACTATCTCGAAGTCATCGGGACCGTCCAAAAAATATCGAGATAACGAAATGTCGAGATAAACATATTAGGGTTTGAATAAGGCAGAAACTGATTTTTACAAAAGACATGTGCATACCTTATGTCAAATAAACTATGATATCCCCATGTCTTGTTTTCATAGGCCTAGTCAATATTTAACAAAGTAACATTAGCGGATGTTTACCAGCGGAAATACGGGTGTCTGTGATAAAAACACATAGTGAGGTTTACTCAGTAATACACCAATATAGTGAAAACATTGTTTTCAGGGTGGTTGATCCGGATATCCTCCCGGGTTATTTATCGGGTCTTTCTCGATGATTGTTCGACCGCTGATTGATTTGGTGGTGATGTTGTGAAACAATATTGCAACGATAGCGTTTCTATACTTTCACTATTTCATTTACATTTAAAGTCATAATGAATTGATACAGTGTTCGAATATTTATAAAGAACGTAAAATTCACTCATTTTGGACATAAGTCAATCAACACGCTAAATAGATTAACTTTTATAAAAACAGCTAAACATGTTACAAACATAATCATCATTATGACATGCGCTATTGAGCAATTATCGTCTAGTTTGTGTTTTTCACACGTCTGAAGAGAATAATAGAAAACTATTAGTCGAGATAAACAAAGGATAATAGTGTGAAAATAACTGTTGGGGCTGAAATTGTACATCGAGATACTGAAAATATCGAAATAAAAATATCGAGATAAACAAATATTTCCAATATAGATAAAGAAGGAAGAAAATCGGGACTTTCAAAATTTCATCGAGATAACGAAATATCGAGAAAAGCTATGTCGAGATAACGATAGTTGACTGTATATGATTTGTTCCTTGTATATTTAGGCAGGTAAAACTCTGTCACTTCTTCCAAAAGAAAATTGCAAAGATTTAGTGACCATCATATGGACGTCTGTTGAAGAGATATGTAAAGGCATACAGTATGACCTTGATGTTAAAGAGCGGTTACTATGGCAACAGAAGCTACATTCAGTACTTCTTTATGTGTTAGTGAAGAACAAGTACCGAGAAAAAGAGGTATTGTTTATTCTTGCATAAATTAGTCATGAATAAAAGTTTATAAATTATTTTTCTTTCAATTATTCCATCATTTAAAAAAAAATTATATTCTTAAAAATTTATTTGCTATATCATATTCTAAGAGTTGCTTCTTTTTTTTTCCTTGCTGAAAAATTGGAGAAAATTTGTCTTAGATTTGGTCTAGTTCTTGTTTAACCAATGTATAATTAATGTTAGTGAATGCTATTGGTAGTTACTAGAATGAGCTGTTTGTTTAGTTACATTGTATTAGCTCAACTATTTGAAGAATAAGGAGAGCCATAATAATTGTACTTACCCAGGTGTTGGCGTCGGTGTCACATTAAGGTTAAGTTTTTGTGTGTAAGTTGGTATCTCCCAAAACTACGGCTGGAACTTCACACACTATTTTGAGCATAATAGGTCCAGGACCCATAATTCTAGCATGGAATTTGACAGAATTATGGCCCTTTTCGAGTCTTAGAAAATTTTACATTACCCATGTAAATATGGTGGCGATGAGAATGGTAGAAAATAAATGACTTCTGCCATTACTGTGCGTTATTCTTCATTAAGATGATAAAAGCCACTAGATTATCACCTTTAACTATAAATGTAATTTATCTGTTGCCAAGGAACCAGTGAGAGAAGGAAGAGTACCAGTTTTGGGTGCAATTGACATGTTCACAGGGATATTACCTACATACAGCTGTAGTTTTTACTTTGAACTGATGAAATGTTGTGACTGGACTGAGAATTTCCTACAGGTAATATTACCTTTACCCTGCTGAAGTTTTGTTATGAATTGTGTCTTGTTTTAAATATGGAATAGTTCATTAGTTGTTATAGCGATTAAAGAACTGACATACTAAAATTGAACTGCCGACAGTAAAAAGATTGGTCAGATTGCCCTGATTATACTTGAGTAGTGGCAGGCCTCAGCGGCCATGTTGTTAAAGGTGCTGACTTCAAATTACTTGCCCCTCACCTATGTGGGTTCCAATATCATCAGGGACTTAAGATTCATTCATGTCAGGAAGGTTTACAGCTGGCTTGCTGTTAGTGCCTGGAATATTGCTCAGAGGGACACCTGAGGTCTTTGTCTACCAGTAAAGCAGGAAAGTGGCCATATGGCCTTTACAATGTTAGTGCGACTTTAAAATTCAAATAAACAAACAAACAATACTGGATAAATGTCATTATTATATCACTGCTAGTATTAAAAAAATGTGTTATATTAGATACTAATGAACTACCGAAGGTATTAAAGTGTGCCTTTACAGAGATGTTATGATGCCTATGTCATTGTTGTTTCCAAAAATTTAATGACAATAAGATAAAAGCAAGAATGTTTTTTTCTAAATATACTTTTGTCTGATATAATGTTATAAATTTTTCAGAGTTTGCAGTGTTTGGATTACAAAACTTCATCTTCTCTCCTCAATGATTTATTGCAACATTGTCATAGCAGCCCAGTGACCTTTGAAGATGGCAAGGTCATTGCCATGGTGAAAGACACACTGTTGTCAAGGTGTTTGTGTGTACCAGACTACCCAAGTCAGCTTTGTGCAAAGCTTTTTGAACCTTTGACACAGGCCAGAAAATATGTGCAGACTGTTTATCCAGAAGATGAAGCAGAAACGTTTGTTACTATGGGAAAGCAAAATGCTGCACCTATAGATAATGTAAATAACAATAGTTGTGCAGGGATAAGTTTCTGGAATACATTTGTAGAGGAAAACCCACAAATTTTAGATATGGTAATGGCATACTATGAGAATAGTCTTGATGGACATTTGAAAAAATTGTCAAGTCAGGAATTATTAGAAGTTCTGTCCCAGCTTGCTGTCTATCTCTATTTCACGACAGTAGAGCCAGGATCAGACTTTACAGATAAATGGTTTATTAATAATCTATTTGTGCAAGATTATTGTAAAAATATGAAAGGGGATTCACTGGATATTGTATACAGCCTTAATTTTACTTTGATTCCTCATGTTCATAATAATTTATCCAGAAGTCAGCTTAATGTATGTTTGTGGAAAGCTCTAAATGTGTTATCAAGATCTTGTAAAGTTGAACACTTAACCAGTAAGGAACCTCATATTGTACACATAGTAAGTGGGCTTTCTGTAAATTTGGTAGTGCTACTTAGAATGCTTGCAGGATTACTTGGTAATGGTGAAGCTGTGGTTGAGAAATTTGGGGTTTCTGGCAGTTTGTTGACAGGAAATATAGACCTATTGTCATGGATACAGGGGTGTGCTACAAGTTTTGCAGGTACATGTACAACAGATCAAGGACTTGTTTTAGGAGAAGCTTGGACAGATGATGTTACCATGGAGAGTCTGTTATGGAGAATAGATCACAATTTGCCTCAGTGTCAAGGTTAGTTTACAATTACATGTTATTGTTATGTCTTGAAGACAAGCATTTTAGTTAAAAATGATATAACACTACAGAACTTAAAATATGCAAACGAGCCAACACTTAATTTCCAGTAACACTTACTTTACAGTTTGTCTTTTTCTCTGAATTAACTGCGACTGAGGAATAGAGTTTATGAACTGGACTTTTAGGAAATAAACAACTGTTAATGACATATGTTTTTTTTTTAAATTTTGTCAAAACATTCACAGCAGTGTTAACATTCATATTGTCTACAAAGATATAAAACTAGATATTTACATGTGTTATTTCCTGTGTTCTTAAGACAGATAGGTGATGGTGTTAAAGTTGCTTTAAAATCCTTTTTGGCCTTCAGCCACCTGTTAATGGTGATCATATATATATAAATATTTTTGGTTTACTCCAATGTCTTCTTTGAAAACATTGTAAATTGTTTTATTTATTTATCAAAATGAGGTAAGTTATAATCTTAATTATAATAATTTCAGTTTGTGTTGATAGACTTCTAGATCTTACAAATATCAAGTTTTGGACAACAGACAGGTAATGTAGGCAAATACTGTATCTCTGATCAAATGCTATTTTTAACCTGCTGTTTTTCTTAAATGGATGTGTTCAACTCCGAGTTTTGGAACAGTCCATTATTCATTTTGGAGATATCAAGATGAAAACTCAAAGTTAATCAGCCAGGCCTCGTGGTCACTAAGATTTAATGATCAGTATCAAATTAAAATACTCACTTATTCACCATTGTTTATCCTCATAGAAGTTGATGAAATTTTTGAATAACTTTATTGTTTTTAACAAGGTATGGGCATTTTACAGTTAATCCAAATATTGATCCTGGTCCTAAAATTGATCCTTATTTTGATCTGATATTTTTGTCTTTATTTTGTTTTCATCAATGTCATACCAAAAAAGGATTGATTCTGTGTAAATTGACTTTTTTACAAATTTGTTTACGTACCATTTAATTCTAGTACAGTTAGATCATTTTTAGTTTTATAAAACAATGAAAATAACAACAGGATCATTTGATCCTGATCCTTCACTTTTGTTAGTGAACAGAGGGCCAGGTGTTTAAGATCCTGGTCAGACTGCATGCATGTGAAGCTGGTGGCAAAGGGTAATAGCTTTCAGTTCCAGAAGGGTACATGTAAGGGTAAATGAAATGATCAATGGAAAGTTAAAAACTACATCATAGTTGTGTTGATGGATAATGACTGTTAGAGTATCTCTGATAGATTCAAACTTTCATCATGTCGAAGACAAGACTTGAAAAACCTTTATGGGTACTGAAGACTTACTTAAAGGGATTTTCTTTTAAAAATAAGTGTGTGTGGGTGGGGGGGATAAATACTTTCTTGGGAGGGAAATGGTGTCTTAACACGGCAATTGAGGGCCCTGAAAGCTGTCTTGAAAATTTCTTAATAAATTGTATTGTAATATTTGAAAATATCTGAAAACATGAAAAGTTACAATTTGAAAGTTGCTTTCATGTGTAGTTATAAGTTAAAATTTGATATTGTGTGTAGTTGCAAGTTGAAAAATTGCTATATTATGTGACATTACAAGTTTACCACCTTGTTAATGCTAACACTTCACAATGCCATAGTCATATTTGATAACAATTATTGTAATTTGATTTTCTAGGCTTTACACAAGCATGATGAAGCATCCTGTATTACTAGGACGTGTTGACAGAGTGTTAAAACTCTCACAGATCCTTGATATATTAAAGGGAGGTAATAATCTGCCGATAGCTTCAACACTTCTAGATCTCATCATTTCCTCATTCCCAGAGTTGTCTTTTCCTGATCAGGATACAGTTGTGATGGAGATTTACTGCAGGGGCGATAACTCTGTCAAGGAGTTTTTCCAAGATAGCTTGACAAGCAAAGTAACCAATGTGTTTAACAAAGTCACAGCAGACATGGATAGTCAGGTATGATTTTCTTGATAACCCTTGACTCTGGCCTTTACCCTGCAAAATGTGTGCAATAGACTCACCCAAACTTGAATTTGGTACTGTCTTTTATTAAGATTAAGGTATTAAAAATAAAATAAAAATCACAAGCAGCTAACAGTCTGGTTAAATGTTGCATGCAATATTAATGTTCTTAACAACTTAAGGTATTCACTTCAAATTAATACACATGTGTGTGATCATTATTAGAGGTCACTGTTCAAGACCCATAACTCTGACATGGATATTGACTGAATTATGGCCCTTTTTAAAGCAAGAAAATTCTTGGTTCAAGTTTTCCTGCAACATCAATTTTCGTTACTATTGAGGGTATTCAAGTAAAGATTGATACATGTTTTTGGGTTGATAGTTTCTTTTTTTCTTTCTTTTTTTTGGTGGGGTGGGGGGATGGGGTCAATATACAAGTCCTATAACTCTGACATGGTTTTTGACTTAATTTTGGCCCTTTGTGAATTAAGAACATTTATGGTTTAAGTTAATCTTTCAGAAAACTACTGATTGTATTCACTTGAAACTTGATTCATACTTTTCGAATCACAATTATTCTAAGACCAATAACACTGGTGAAATAAGGCCATTTATTAACTTAACAAAATTCTTTGGATAGTATTCAAACCTTATTACTATGTCATGGTGAAATAAGGCCATTTATTAATTTAACAAAATTCTTTGGATAGTATTCAAATCTTATTACTATGTCATGAACATTATTTGTTTGTTGTTTTTTTTGTGCCCCCACGTTAGTGGCGGGCATTTAGATTTACCCTTGTCCGTCCGTCTGTCCGTCCGTCCGTTCACTTTTGTGTCACAGGTAACTCAAAAAGTATTTGACCTAGAGTCATGAAACTTTACAGGAATGTTGATCAGCATGTGTAGTTGTGCACCTTGGTATTTTCTTCTGGATATTTTTAGTATTTTCAGAGTTATTGCCCTTGACTTAGTAAAATTTTGCAATTTTCAACTTGTGTCGCATGTAACTCAAAAAGTATTTGACCTAGAGTCATGAAACTTTACAGAAATGTTGATCAGCATGTGTTATTGTGCACCTGGGTATTTTTGTCTGGATATTTTTAGTATTTTCAGAGTTATTGCCCTTGACTTAGTAAAATTTTGCAATTTTCAACTTGTGTCGCATGTAACTCAAAAAGTATTTGACCTAGAGTCATGAAACTTTACAGGAATGTTGATCAGCATGTGTAGTTGTGCACCTGGGTATTTTCGTCTGGATATTTTTAGTATTTTCAGAGTTATTGCCCTTGACTTAGTAAAATTTTGCAATTTTCAACTTGTGTCGCAAGTTACTCAAAAAGGATTTGACATAGTCATTAAACCTTATGGGCAGGTTGCTCAGCATATTTAGATTTGCACCTGGGGTTTCGCTTGTGGATTTATCCGGTATTTGTAGAGTTATTTCCCTTGACTTAGTAAAAAGATTGACAGAACAGTGGCGCGGTGGGGGCACCCGTGTCCTATGGACACATTTCTTGTTTGTGGATGAAATCTTCCTCAGTTATTGTGACATTATCCAGGCTCTTGTTTTACTAAGAAGCACTGAAAATAGTTAAACATGCTGTCCTACTGACAGCTCCTGTTTGAAGAATAATGTAATGGACACAGAACTTTTTTTTGTATAAGATGAAATAACAAATGTTCATGGAATAACTCAGTTCTGGAAAACCGAATTTTTTACATGCAAGACCTTAAGTGTGTTTTTGGGTTTTTAAAAAGACTTCTTTGTAATTTAAGTTGAAGATGTTGGGAGTTAGGATTAAACTTGCAATCTTTGAATTAGTCTCAAAAGGATGTTTCTGATGATGTTGTATATGGTAATTATATTTATGCTTTAGGTACTGAGAGAAATTATACTGCTGTGTTTGGGAGATCCTCTCCTTGTTTTGAGTACAGCCGTGAGTCTTTGTGTAAGGAATGAACAACAGGCGAGGAATTGTGCTCTGGTAAGTATAAATTAACAAGTTTCCTACCTATTATTTATGTATTCCTTTAAGTTCTTACATTAATCAAATGGTAATGATGCTTCAAGTAATTGTTAATGACCATCATTCCCAATTCCAGCAAAGAGGACACAACTGTGTCTTGGATTTTGACAAAATTATCTCCCTTTTCCATCTTAAAATTTTGGTTGAGATTGTCATACCACCCCTTGTATTTCCTATACACTTTGAGGTATTGCTTTGAGACTTTAAATATGTGTAAGTGACCATTTTAACCCAAGCCAAGCTGAGTGTGCTGTATTACGGACAACTGTTGTATACTGTAAACTTATTTGGGTCTATGGTGTATAAAATATTATAATGGTGTAACTTCATTACTTGTTGAGTTAAATAGAATTAGAATTACATGAATTACAGAGGCTAGCATAATAGAATTAAATTGTTTCATTCAGTTTAGAACCATAACACATTAAATATTCTTCATGTCTTGTTTACACAATTATGTTAATATAATAGATCAACTGTTAATAATTTCTGCTGAATTTTATTTGTGCATGTAGTGTATATGTAACTTGTTGTCCATCTGGTTTTTGTGTCGCCTCTACGGAGTAGTGGCGACATATAGGGATCACTTCTCCGTCGTCTGTCTGTCCGTCTGTCTGTCTGTCTGTCCGTCCGTCCGTCACAAAACTTGTCTGGACTACTCCTCATAAACTACTGGTGCAATTTCATCCAAACTTTACAGGAATGATCAGTACCAAGTCTAGTTGTGCATATTGTCAGGATTTTCCGGTTCAATGATTTTTGTCAGAGTTTTGGCCCTTTAATAATTTTTAATTTTAAAGTTTGTCCGGACTACTTCTCTTATACCACTAATGCAATTTCAATGAAACTTTACAGGATTGATCTGTAGCTCAAGTCCTTGCGCATATTGCACGGGTTTTCCGGTTGAATGATTTTTGGCCGAGTTATGGCCCTTTGATAAAAAGGTTTCTTTTTCTGTGTGTTGCCAGATACACAAAAGCTTGTCCGGACTACTCCTCATAAACTACTGGTGCAATTTCATCCAAACTTTACAGAAATGATCAGTACCAAGTCTTAGTTGTGCATATTGTCAGCATTTACCGGTTCAATGATTTTTGTTTGAGTTATGGCCCTTTAATAATTTTTATTTTTAAAGTTTGTCCAGACTACTTCTCTTAAACCACTAATGCAATTTCAATGAAACTTTACAGGATTGATCTGTAGCTCAAGTCCTTGCGCATATTGCACGGGTTTTCTGGTTGAATGATTTTTGGCCGAGTTATGGCCCTTTGATAAAAGAAGTTTTTTTCTGTGTGTTGCCAGATACGCAAAAGCTTGTCCGGACTACTCCTCATAAACTACTGGTGCAATTTTATCCAAACTTTACAGGAATGATCAGTACCAAGTCTAGTTGTGCATATTGTCAGCATTTACCGGTTCAATGATTTTTGTTTGAGTTATGGCCCTTTAATAATTTTTATTTTTAAAGTTTGTCCAGACTACTTCTCTTAAACCACTAATGCAATTTCAATGAAACTTTACAGGATTGATCTGTAGCTCAAGTCCTTGCGCATATTGCACGGGTTTTCTGGTTGAATGATTTTTGGCCGAGTTATGGCCCTTTGATAAAAAGAAGTTTTTTTCTGTGTGTTGCCAGATACGCAAAAGCTTGTCCGGACTACTCCTCATAAACTACTGGTGCAATTTTATCCAAACTTTACAGGAATGATCAGTACAAAGTCTAGTTGTGCACTGTCCGTCTGTCTGTCACAAAATTTGTCCCAACATGAAATTGGCCATCATGAGGCGACACATGTGATTACTGATCGCTCTTCTTTGTAGTTTATGTGGAGAAGTTATTGTTGTAGCACTGTGTGTGTTTTTCTATCAGATTATGCATCATGTACAGAAGACGTGTAAATGCCGCCATCCTGAAAACCATCACGACACATCACTGTTGGTCATACTTTTAAGTGAGTTCCTCAACACACAGTCATTGACAGAAAAAGAACAAAAATGTTTTGTTATATTTATCTCAGAGCTTATGATGGTAATTATATATTGTTTTTTTGTTTGTTTGATTTTTAGTTTTCGCTAATTCTGAATTAATTTTGGTAATAAATTGACGCACCTTGTTTCTTACTGTGTGATTATTTCTTATGAAGGCAATTATTTTGTTGATAGTTTTTTTTATGAAATTATTCTCAAATTATGATGGTAATTATATGTATTTTTTCCTTGTTAATTTTTAACATACGAACATTATTCTGTAAATTGAAGTTGAGCTTATGATGGTAATTATATATTGTTTCTTTTGTTTGTTTGATTTTAGTTGTCATGTATTCTGAACAAATTTTGGTAATCATTTGACGTACCTTGTTCTTACCATGTGAATATTTCTTATGAAGGCAATTATTTTGTTAAGTTTTTTTTCCTGTGATTATTTTCAAATTATGATGGTAATTACATATTTTTTTCTTTGTTAATTATAAACATACTATCTTATTTCTGTATAATGAAGTAATTATTCAGGTAAATGTATGGGTTTTTTTGTCTGTGATCTTGGACTCACATGTTTATAATATAAGACTATGACTGTAAAAGTAACACAATATTGATATACAAGAATACAGTATAAGTCAATACTTACAATGGGTAACTTTAGTTTCAATTCTAACCTAATTCTAATTAAAGTACATGTGTATATAACTTACCCTGGTCTGGATTTGCAACAGTTCATTATTAATTAAAGGGATTTCAGTATAATGTACTAATAATGAGAAACCAGTAGAATTAAAGTCTTGTCGGGTTTTAGGGTTGCGCAGAATGGCTTGGCTTATCACTGATTGCATTAGCCTATTACTGTTCCAGATGTGCAAACTTGTTTAACTTGGGTCTTTTACTATTGCTAGAACTCAAGTATGGAATATATATCTAAGAATTTTTATGCATTTGAAAAATTATATTGTTTTATTGAAAAATCATCAAACTACAGACACTTTTTATAAAGATAACCCATCAGAGACAAGACCAGATTTGATATAGGATGGTGCCCTTTTAAAGGGATATTCAGGCAAAATAATGACAAAAATATTAAAATGATCTTATGTACTCAAATCACGCTAAAATGACTTTTCATGAAGTTTCAGCATGACTTCTGTTTAAATTCTATATATTTTGGGTTTGAAACGTAAAAATATCTATATATGCTGATTAAAATTTAGACGCCAATAGAATCACCAAATAGTTTTAAAACAAGTCAGGTGACTTGAACAATCCCTTGAAGTTACAATAACATATATTGTGGCTATTGTATGATTGAAACAAGCCTTAGTCATTCATTTGACATGTTTTTTAACGTTTCAAGTTTTCACTTTGACAACTATTGTGAAATGCTAGCGATCAAACCTGACCCACGCGGGTCAAGTTAGGAAACCACCATTTTATTCTTTATATGGAGAAATGTTTTGTTCCTTTGACTGTCTAATATATTCATTTTGAGGGCAATTACAGATTAATGAATGAAAAATTCAAAACTAAGACAATGAAAATTTTGCCTGTGTCTCCCTTTAATATTTCCGTAAATTTTAAGTGATGGAAATGACTTTCTTTCATTGACTTATTTTATTTGTATTGACTGTTGCATTTTCACTAAAATGGTACCTGTGTTCATCAAAGTTTAAGTCAATGATAAAAAAACAATTACATATAGGTCAATGTGCCATGTTTATATGTGGTGCTACTTATTCAAATACAAAGTAAGCACTTGTTTGGATTACTGTGATTTTAAGCTGGGAAGTGGTACCTGCAGAGAGTATGAAATGTTACAAAAATTATTTTTGTGTATTCTACAATTGGCCATACATGATATGATTTACTTGAGTTATTGTTTATAGTTTATGCAGAGACATAGATAACAGAGATTGGCAACTTCCTGGCCAGTTAAAATATCACGCGTGCCTTCTAAACTTAAAACTTGTAGCATGGAAAGTAACCAATATTTTAACATGCAGCAATAGATAAAAGATTTACCTTTCAAATGGTATATAATATTTAAGGATCAAATGAACATCCGTTAAGTTTTAAATGCCTAATTTTTAACTTTTTGATAGACATGAGTGATATTTCAATGGAGTATTTTGGAGCTGCTTGTCTCTGTTATCTATGTCTCTGGTTTATGTTTTGTTTTTCATTTCATTTCAGCCAGGAGGCAGTTTCTCCAACAAAGATTCAAATTTGTCACCATCTGAATTTTTTACAGACCATTGTGTTGCCATGCATCTCAGTTGAGAATTTGTGGTCTCCATATTTTAATGACTTGCAAGTTTGCTGTGGAGTTGCTATTAATAGCACTGGATGCAGGATGTAAAAAGAAATGTGATTGGTCAGAATATGAATTTGAACCAATGGCATTAGTTCTCTCTTTAGCAGAGATTCAACACAAGTGCATGATATTATGGGAAATAGCAGATGTGCTTCCTAATGATTCAGGGGAGACAGAATTGAAGGACATAGTTGCTATGGAAACAAGAGCTGCAAAATTACCTTTGAGAGAGAAAGTGAATCAGTGTATGGAGAGAATCTGTCAAAATGATTTCAAAAAAGAGTTTTAACAGTATCACTCAAAGGTGAGTAATGCAAAGTTTTACAAAGGGTACAGTGTACTGCGAATTCACTTATATTCGTGGGCATGAAATTTTGTGGTTTTATCAAAACGGGCATTTTCATGGGTTCTTAAATACGTGGATTTTCAATTTCTTGTAAAAAAATAAAAAAATAACCTAATGCCAAAGTAATCTTACACTTAATCGCCTTGCATTTTACTAACCGCATGCATATATCTTTAAAGTATCACACAGCGCTTGTCAATAGATTTAATCCTTGCCTCTGGGCATTCATTACACAAAAATCCGCGGAAAAAGCGCCAA
Organism: Ruditapes philippinarum; assembly: GCF_026571515.1. Taxonomy (NCBI): domain Eukaryota; kingdom Metazoa; phylum Mollusca; class Bivalvia; order Venerida; family Veneridae; genus Ruditapes; species Ruditapes philippinarum. Next base: position 26,369 of record NW_026851650.1, read on the forward strand.
TGCATGTTTGTAATATATAGAATAGAGACATGGCAAGAAGTATTTGTTGGGATAAAATTTCGTTGGATCTTAAATTTGTGGATTGACCTACCCACTAAAACCACGAAAATTCGCACCCCACGAATAATAATGATTTTACAGTAGTTAAAGACGAAAACTCTCCATGGTCAGGTAACTCACTCAAAAGGACATGGTCAGCTTCAGAATTTTGCCTTTGTAGCCTTCATTGTGAAATATCTGCCCTTTCAACAAGCAAAAATTTTCAAGTTTGAGGGAAGTTAACTTGAAATCAAGATTAGTGACCCTCTATTATTTATGTTGAAACTGTTTCTTTTATCATATTATAGAACATGCTAAGTTTAAATAAAATTTGTTGTTCTGTAACCTTAGCATACTCCTTTAAAGACACATTATGCCTCAGAAATTTTTATTTCTCAAAAACCTTTTTTGGTATCTTGTTACAGTTTCAAAAGAAATTCTTATTTGCCACATAGATAAACTGTCTTGCCATTTCTGCTTTTCTGGTATTTGGTATGATTATAGTTAATTAGTAATTTGTATGGAAGTTTTACATTTTGCTACCTTTATGACACATTACTTCATGTTCAGCGCTACTGGCATGCGAGCAGTTCCCGTACAGAAGCAGTACCCGTATTTTTCATTTAAACGCTTGATTTTTACTTGCATTCTTCAAAAATTCATTTCAAATCAAGCAGATACATAAACGAGACAAAATCTAAGTGTCAGTTCGGCAGTACGTATATAAAGTCTCATTTTAAATCACTTTCACCTGTGCGTCGTCAAAACGTGACCTTGTTTTCTCTGGGGGATTCCGTCCTTGCGCGCATGCGCAAAAATGAGGCTTGTTAAAGGGTTTTCAACTTATACCACCTGTTTACAAATAAGTAGGCAATGTGATGTAAACTTGTTTAATTATCAGAATGTTGACCAATATTACTATATATAATAATTTTATGGCTTTGATGCGTAAAATATCATGCATACAAGCATGCTATTGCATGTGAATGCGTTGGGGTAACGGGTAATTGATACCCGTGTTTAGTCTACGCTCTATTTCCTGAATTACATCTATTTATCTCTTAGATAATGGTCTGTTCAACAATTGTTAATGAAAAATAGGTCCGATATAATAAAATTGTATAATTATAATGGGTTAGATTTTATGTACGGGAATTACTTCTCTTCATACAAAATAATGGATAATTTCGGTACCCCATATTAGGCCTCATAACTAAGGGTTATACTATGTTTAGAACATGATGGAATTTCCATGATTTGTGTGACGAGCCGAATATTGATGTGTAACATTCAAATTTTGGTGAGAGAGAGTAATAAAAAATAATGTTTAAGTAACTATGATTTTTGTACGGGAACTGCTCGCATGCCAGTACTTTTCTCAGTTGTAAAACATCTTACATGTTCCAAAACCATTATTAAAATATTATAAAAAAAACATGTTTGACATTTCCAAACAATTAAAGTAATATGGATTTCTGAGGCATAATGTACCTATTCATAATAATATGCTCCCATAATCTAATTAGATGCTAAAATAAAAACATAACTTTCTGATATTTATTGAAATAATTTTGATCCATTGCGTACATGTTTGACATTTTTCCAGAATTCTAAGGTTTCTCTTTTCCTTGTCCCCGACACAAACAATCTAGTTAGTGTAGATGTTTTCTGTTGTGCATTTCTCATTTGGAAAACAAGCTACATCTAATTGTAACGATTGATTTAATTGCTGATCAAGTTCATGGTCAATTCAAAGAAATCTAAATATCAACAGCGAAGCCTTTACACCATCTCAGTAGGGGTTGGGCATTGCATTGTTCTATTGATTTTATTGGATAATACGTGTCACAAGTATATTATATTTACATATGCTAAAAATGGTTTGGGAAATAGAGCTTTTCACACATTTATTTATTCACTGTTTTGATTGTTGACACTTGTGACATCACAAGGCAGCATTTTATAAACACACAAACACTTGACAGGTAAAAGTGGTCTCTTGATGAAATAATTGATCTCAATTAGCTGACAAATTAGCGTTGGCCTGTCGGGGTGAGCAGAAGCCATTGAATACAGTAAAGATATAGAGAGAAAATGATCGGGGGAATTTAAAATGGTCGCATAAGACAAAAGTACCAGGGTGGCATAAATAAGTAAGACTGTACCTTAATGTGAAGAAACATTTTACAATTTACATATATTACACTGAAATCTAGCAACATCATGTTATAGATATATATAATTATGTATTTAAAATCATGCTTCAGACTGTTACTGGTTGCTAGAAGCTTCCAGAGATCTACATTGGACTGTAAGACTTGCATTATCTTCAGTATATACAGCTTGTCAGCTAGACCAGGTGAGAATATTGACAATAGTTTAGGCAAGTTGAAAAATAATTTGCTTTGGCCTTCTCCAGGGCCATGTGATACTATAAGAATCTTACACTGGCTGCCGGTACAGACCGGAATATCTAGCTCGAGGGTAACTGTTTACGGCGGTAACGAGGCTCTGCTTAGTTTCCGCTTAAACAGTTACCCGAGAGCTAGATATTCCCGTCTGTACCGACAGCCAGTGTTTGATTCTTTTTCTTGCATATTACATACCAATTATTTCCAATTATCTAGCATAATGGAATTATTTTAAGGAATATTTCAACCTTGCTGACAGAAAATTTGTGGTTCTACTCAAATGCCTTTCTGCTTATGTCAGATTTGATGTAAACTGTGATTTCACTCAATTTTAATATGTAGATATCCTGGATTTGTCAAAATTAAAATTTTTTGTAGGTTCTTAAATTTGTGATTGCCTTTTTGCCACAAAAGCTCAAATGCAAATAATTCAATGAAAAATATTCGTACATCATACAAAATAAAAATTACTTAGGACCTGAAATTAGTAAATTGACTTATCCACAAAAAAACACAAAAACAGTGCCCCATGAATGATGATGATTTTGCATTACCTATTTTAGCATTTTGGTACAAAATACTATTATATAATCATTTATGACGTTACAGACATGATGGACTAATTCACTTGAATTTTTCAAAATTCTTAAGCATGACTTGTTTTCTGTATGCTTTTC
>NW_026851651.1:0-14435 GCF_026571515.1 Ruditapes philippinarum
TGATATATTCAAAAGTAAAACGATATAAAAATACTATCAAAAATCTAAAAGATTGAATATTTATGCACATGTGTACTTATTTGCTGTATTAAAAGTAAATGTTTTTTTTATTAATTTTTTTTTTACGGTATTGTCATTTAAATCTTGTCATTAGATATTAAATCCCAAATTGAGTAAGAAAAAAACATATAAACGAAATCTTAATGAAATGTCATTTTATTTTTGTCATAAATGAGTCATACTTTAAATCACAATACTCAGAAAGAAGAAATGATTTTAAAAGTACTTTAAATCCGACCCTATGCTCCTTCACTATCGATTGTAGTTGTTTATAGAGCAAGTACACTAAGAAATCTGAAATGCTAAACACAATTTTCAAATGTGATTGTCAAGTATAATTACATTAAGCGTAGAGCGAAATACATCTATGATCTGAATCTGCTATTTCAAACACATAATATCCAGAAATAATAAGTTCTTTCAAAAGGAGAATAATTATATTTTACATTGAAATAGTATAGAAGACATCAAATTAAATGTAATGTATCTGTTTTATAGAAGAAATTGGTTAACAATACACGAACGTTCAACTGTTTCGTCTGGATTGGCTACTGTTTTGATATTTTAAAGTTATAGTCTATACATGCATATTGGGTCTAAGGACTTTCTTACAAATTAAGGTATATAAACGCACTAAAATTAAACATCCGAATCAAACAAATGTATCCCTTTACATTATGTAATTTTGGATCGGAGCATATTTTTTCTTATTCTACTAAAAGCATGACTACATATAGATCTAATGTATTATGAATTTTGACACAACTCGCTATGATTCGTGGCATGACATTTTGTGTTCATTCTTAAGAGAATTGTCTGAAGTAATTATACATTGAAAGGACCTAATAGACCTTTAGTGAAGTCGTAATAGGCCTGTAGTGGAAACCTGTATGTGACTTAGTTTTAATTCAATATTTTTACAAGCAAAGTGCTACACAAGAATACATAATTTGTCACACCTATCTATAGTCTATTCTTTACTTCATAACATATTTAGGAAATAGATCTATATCAATTCTGAGTGCATTATGCTTTTGTAGAATAATGCTCGGTTCGAGTTCAAATGCGGATGGTTAGAATGTAATTGCAAAGGCCGATTAATTACAAAGCATTTGAACGAAAAACCGTGCATTTTTATACTTTAATGCACGAAAATGTGTTTCCGTTCTATGATAAAGTAACTGTTATAGTATATGAAACGAGTCAGTTACGAGGATATAATACTGTCTGGGGCGATATCAAGTGGTGTTTCTGCTAAAAATATGTCGAGGCCGTTAGGCCGAGACAATCTTTTTGCAGAAACATCCCGAGATGTCTCCCCAGCCAGTGTTTTACCCCCGTAACTAACTCGTTTCATATCTTATAACTGTTTTATCGAATTTTCATTATTTTTGATATAGAAATCAGAAAAAAAAGTTACAAGTAAACGTGCATTTCTTTCTATTGTGCCCTTTCATTTTTTCAGCTTCTCACTCCCAAATAAATAAACGAATACCAGCTTATGATGCTGTAAGTTACCTTACAGCTGTTTCAGTGGAAATAATTCATTCAGCGGATATATTTTTTGATTTCAGCAGTTGCCTGATTAATTGAGAATAAATTCATTTCATTAATGTTCTTTCTTACTTATTATTATAATTATGTTTTTTTACTACTGGAAATGTTCGTTACAGCTGCCCAATTGGAGCCTCAGTGAAAAAAAACTACACTTAGTCTGACGCATACAAGGTGCGAAAAAAAAACTCAACCGCTATATAGCAGTTGAGTTTTGTTCCTATATATGAATCAATGAAAAAAGTGCACTGCTATATATCAATACAGTTTTCAAATGCTCATTGAAAGTGTACTTAGTAAGAACAAAGTAAAAGTTCCAAACAATGCGATAACATACTAAGAACCATTATAATGTGCTAATAGAAAAGATAATTGATTCAAATATGCTGAACCAAATTGAGCGTAGAGGTAATTTTCCTGATGTCATTTGGTTTATTGACATCATATTTGACGTCATATGGCGGTTCAGCATTTCTTTTTTTTATGCTATGCATATATCGTGTGATGCACTTGATTGACCTATCTGTTTGAAAGTGGAATTGTGTGAAACGCATTTAATGTTTTTCTATATGCACTGATTTATTTAAGTATAAATAGAACTGCTAAAATGTCCTGCTAGGCCTGTAGAAGAAAATTCATTTATTTTCTTTATCACGTTTCTTTAGTTTGGTGTATTCTGTATGGCTATTTTATGATATACGTCTAGTAAAACCAACAACAAATGTCATTTATTATACAGCTATGGTATGTTAGTTTGTTTGAAATACTATTATTCGTTTGAATAAATTATTTCTTCCCCAATTATTTTATATATCGAACAATTTGGCTATACAAAATATTAATTTAAAATTTCGAAAATCCGCTACTGTTTGTTAAAGCGAAGATACAATAGTTTTTATACTTTAAAATGTCTTTGATTTAGAACTGCAACATACATGTATAAGTTATCAGTTTTGTTATATTAAGGGTAATATGCGGAATATTTGTTTTATTATGAAAAGACTTATGTATACCTTTTTACTGTAGGTTTGGAAAAATTCAAAATAAGTTTTAAAATATAACCATATATGTAATTTTGTAAAATAAATAGAAATGAAGCGCATTTTGGGATGTGCAACAACTGCATACCATTTGTATATTTATTACAATATCAACAATTTATAGTGCGCATCTATGGCAGGAGCAGTTTCTCAGATATAATGTACAATATGGTAAGAATGGAAAAACAATTTCATAATACTTTAACAACAACTATATCAATGACTTAAGTAATAGATTAAAGTAATCCATTTCAATTTAATACCACATATCTTGAAAACAGAGAATGATATTTTCAAAGTGAACAGCTTTTTACAGAAATTGATTACAGCTTGTCAAAACTTGAAAAAAAACTCATGCCAACATTAATGTAGTAACTTAAACAAACGTCATATGTTTTAAACATGCAATTCTATAAAATTTCTTTACCTGTGTTTTTGTATATAGTAAAATACAATGTATGTATCTTCCGGTAATAAAATTCAAGACAAATGTCACTTAATATTTAAGATATAATATTGACGTAGTGAGAGTTATAACAAAAAAATCTCATCGAAACTTTATAAAAATGTACATTTAATCATGTTGTCATATAGATCCTACTTTTAATTATCTTGTAATTTAATTCAGAGTTAAAATACAACGATACCATATTGTGATCAATCAAGATTTCATCCATGTCTTGCAATTGATTACGACTGAGATTCTCAGATCTAACTAGTTTCCGCGCCTTAGACTGTTATATTTTGTAAATAGCAAGACAAATTTTATTTTCTGCATTGTCGACGATTAGATAGGTGATTATGTCAATGTTCTATTTTATTAAGATGTTGTTTTCAATGTCAGCATTTTCCAAGGTTGACGTATGACCCAAATTCAAATATCTTTGTTTTTGTCCTTAATTATATGACATTAGGAAGATAGCCTAAAGCTTTATAAACACTGACAATTTCACAATATTAGCTAGAAAAAGCTAATGCTCCAGTTGTGTAAGCAAACCGATATTTGAATTTTCATTGCAAAATTGAATGAAATATATACCAATTGTAAATGATCTATCATTATGTATATATGTAATGCCACGCTTTCATTCTTATATAAATCGATATAAACTATTCCTTTTTACAGAATCATAGTAATATTTTTAGACAGAAACATTGTTTTCAGTGCTTTCAAGATACATTTTGGGTATTTTATAGCAATGGTATTAGAAAAGATCTTCTCTGGAGTAGTGAACGCATTGGATAAAATCTGCAAGTTGTTGGCAATAAAGTCACATTTCATTAACTGTCATAACAATGATTGGTAAATCTAATAGGAATAAAGATATCTCTAACTGATTAGAGACAAACTGAAAAATTGCATTTGAAATTTTGTTATAGGAAAATGCAGTGGCTGAAAAAATTCTTAAAATTGAATTTTAATTTTTTAATTATCAAGAGAATTTAAAATAAAAGCATTTAAATGGGAAAATTGGCAAAAAAATAAAATAGATATATCAAAAATTAAATCGAAATCGTTTTTGCTCGATTTTCATAACTCGGTTGCAATAAAAAGAGTTTGGGTACATTTGGCATTTATTATAAGAATACATTTTGCACTATAAAATGTTTATTCTGGGAGACGGAGTAAGAGAATGATCAAAAATTATGTACTTAAGTTAAAAGTCGAGAAAAATTCAAATTAAACGAAAATCCCGAAAACACATTTCCCGTTCCTTCATGTCAAAGAAAAACAAAGTAGAGTTTCTTTAAGAGTAATGTGGATTTTTCTTCGTTTCCGAATGTATTTCGTTTTCGAATATATTTATAGATTATTGATATCTGAACACATGAAAAAAAACACATATTACAGTATATGTTAATTTTAAGAAACATTACTCTTTAAAACATACTTTTTCTTGAATATTTGCAATAAAGTTATTATAGTATTACAAATTATATTTTTGTACATTCGTATCTGGTTAAATATGTCATATATTTTTATGTAAATGTTGTTAAAGGCAATTCTCATTTCGAATGCAAATAACATTTGAAATCATTGAGCATTTTAAATGTCTTTATTGACTTTAATCACTACATAATTTGATGTTATTTACAGTATCAGCGTTTATTTACTATTAATGAGCAAACAATGCTTATCTCTGCATTAAAGCAGAAAGTAAGCATGACATTAAACAATGAATAATCAACAATATCAGAAGATGTGCGCCATTCTTTGTATAAACATAAGGTCGATCGATATATATGAGTATATTTTAATATGAAAAAAAAAACAAACGATGTATTGTTACCAAATTTAGAGGTACCAGCTTATAAAAGTCTCTCAAATTATATCAACTGGAAGATATTCTGTATTAATATTGCAAACCTTTAACACTCTCACATAACTTGTATAACACCAAGATGAAATATGAGCATCTGCTCCCAATCTTGTATCATCTGAAGGAAATTTCAAAGCGTTTTAGTATTGACTATGCTTACGCCGGCGTTAGGAGGCATGCGACATATCACCCTTCCACAAGTCCAATGAAATCAAATCTCAGATTTCCAACTATTTGTCTTATTGTCATTGCTTCCGGAAGATCTCTCTTTTCTAGAATTCTTCATCGATTGTCAATTGTTTGAAGGTTACAAAATGCTATCAGGTGACACGTGTCTTAATTTTACGGAAAGGTAATTGACGAAGATCAGTCTCGAGTTGTTAAATTTTTGTTTCGCGTGTCGTCGAGATAATCTAGTTCACAGCATCAAAAGTATATACATATATAGATTAATACATAATGCATCTATGTTGAAGGCAAACGTCAACATAGCATGGTCTTGATGAATTACATGTCTTCAAAAACAACACAATGCACGAATGCTTTAATAGAGAATTACTAAAATGAGAAACAAACATGTTTGAGTATACATTGAAACGTGTTTGTATTGTAGTAATAGTGCAATTTTGTATTACTTTAATGTAATTTATTCAATAAGATTATGAAAACATAGTTGAAAGATTTTTATTATACCGGAAATGTCGACGTATGATATAATATCTTATTTCTTAACACCATTCAAATTTCGTTCAGGATATGAATTTTAATACTGTACGTGACAAAAAAAATTGTTTGCAGATTTGATACCTGAAAGTTTCAATTAAATTTAGAGTTTCCGAAAGTTTCAATTAAGTTCAGAGTTTCGACTTATTCGTTGTAAATGCAATTATCTAGAAATTTTCTTATTTAGTATAAAGACAAAACGTTTTTTGATTGATTTTGTTTACCTAAAATCAAAGAAACTAAATACTTCTGTATTTAGGCCTATGCAAGTATGTTATATAAGAATATATTGGTCACACATTAAAATTTGATGAAGAGTATCTACATTTTGCTATAAGTTCAACGCGACGTTTGTATTTAGAAAACGTAACTATGCATTTATGTTACCGATAAACGACCATTGTACAAACGCTGAAAATAATACGGACTTTAACAAGTATATTCTTTAACAATACTCGGTTGTGTAGATTATTTGAAAAAGAAAAGATAATAATAAATGATTGAGTTTAAATGTTATCTTTACCAAGCAACATGCAAATGTTATAATTATAAAAGGATTGTCAGTTATGGGATGATAATTTTATAAATGATTAACGAGTGCATAACGCGTGATTAACGGTTTTTAAAGAGAGCTTGTCTTAATGAGAATTTAATGGAGAGTGAATTTAATTATTGCTGTCTTTGGTTTACAAAAAAAAAATCTAAATATCATTTGAAAATGACAGTTGATGAATTTTTGCTGTTTATATATCACAGTATACTTCTCAGTTTTCCGAAAATGTTTTTAAATAATATATTTCAATAAAAGGCAATCTATCATCCTTTTACAATAATGACGGTGTATTAAAGAAACGTAACGGTTATGAAAAGGAGCATTAAAACTGATTCATTCACAACCACTGATATTCTAAACTGCACAAAATCGTACTGTTGCTAAGTGTAAAACCAATCTTCATTTTATATTTCTTGTCATTTTGAAGCGTTTTATTTTCATAGTGTGACATCTTGTCAATATTTCGTAATTGAATTTCTTGCTCAAATATAGAACTAACCAATTATTATAAAATCGTTGGATGTTTTACCAGATGAAAGAGGAATTGCATATCTGCTTTTAAAATTATATTAAAGTATAATGTTGGTATCAGAAAATAATTGAGTTTTTTTTTTTTTTTTTTTCTTTTGAGGCCCCATCTGGGTAACCCCGTTTATTTACCCCGTAATAGGTATGAGGGGGTCGGGGTCATCCTCCATCATACCTTACATTGTTAATATACAATATACATGTTGCAAAATAATTATATTCATGTAAATATTGTCAAATACATCTACAGTATATATTTTGCATATAAATATAAACAACATGCATACAATAAACCCATCTATTTTCCAAAAATATTTTACCAATAAAAATTACTACTTATTAATAAACAATTAAACAATCTGTTACGAGGTAAAGTTTTGTTTCACATATTAAGTGTAGTTTAAGCAATTAAGGATCTTATAATTGACCATCTATTATTTTCATCATCTGTCAAATGTGTATTTCTATAGATATTCCATGCTAATTTCAAACTATTTTTAAAACCAATACATGTAGGTAAAAAGTTTTTTCTCTTAGACAAATAAATATATCTTTTCAATTCTAGAAACAATATGTCATATTTAAAATCTTTATTTTCTGTACCTAATATGAATGATTTACAACAAAGAACATCGTCAAAATTATGTAAGTTTTCTCTAAGGTATTGAAATAGGCTTTGAATTTTCTGACATTCCCAAAATAAATGTAAAAGTGTTTCTTCACAGCATTTACAAAAAGTACACATTTTATTATCAACAATTTTCATTTTAAACAAAAGTGAGTTTGTAGCTAAAGTTCTATGAATAATTCTTGTTTGGAACCACTGAATATATGAATCTTTAGAACATTTGTAAACATAACTATATATTAACTGCCAATTAATGTTATTATCTTTAAAACATGTGTTCCACCTTTCTTGACTTGTAGGTATGTCTGAATTTTTAGCTATAATTTCATAAACATATTTCTTATTGTTATTCATAGTTAAAATAGGTTTAACATAACAATTTATTATAGGATATTGAACATTAAGCAAATTGTTACTATAAATAAATATTTAACTTTTGCATGTACATTTTTATTGCCTGTTTTAAACTATGATACTGTAAAAAGTTCACAGGTTTACCTGTGACCTGTTCTAAATATATCAAATCTACAAAGTTACCCTGTTCATTTATAATATCTTTTACAAATCTGATTCCTTTATTATATAATGTCTGAATGTAAATATATCTATTTCCTGCTAAAAAGTTGTGATTGTAAAAAAGTGGCATATGTAATACTTGCTCTATATTATCTATACAAAGTTTATCTACAAACACCATATAAGCTTTTAAAACATCAATCCAGAAAGAATTTGTTATTTTACTAATAATCAAATTACAAAACATCTTTCCAGTGTTAAAAATTTTATCAATATTAAACAATGTGTTTACTAGCTTATAACATTTACTTTTGCTATTACTAACATATCTTTTAAGCCATTTTTTATCTTTAAACTATCTATATAACTATAAATATCAAATATCCATGTTTAAACCACCTTCTATGTATGTTTTAATAAGTACTGATTGTTTTATTTTTGCCTTGCCTTCCCAAATGAAATCATAAAATAAGTCATTAAGTGTTTTCAAAAATACAGTATTTGGTGTTGGTAGGCTTGTGAAACAGTGAGTAAATAAAGGAAGCAATATTGACTTAATAACAGCAATTTTCCTATTGGAGTTAATATTCCCTTTTTCCAGTGAATGATGCTATTTTTTACTTTTTGAAGTTTTTCATTAAAATTTAAGTCAATCATTTTTTCTAAATCAACATCAAATATTAAACCTAACAATTTGAACTGAGTATCACCCCAAGTTAATTTCCATCTTGTCTTAATTGACCTAGTACTATATTTAAGAGAGCCTATCCAAATAACCTTAGTTTTGTCAAAATTTATCTTTAATCCAGAAATTTCTGTAAACTTACTAAATAATTTTAAAGCAGTATTTAGAGATTTTTCTGAACCATGTTATAGAAGTGATGTATCATCTTCAAATTGATTAATTTTATATTCTTCCCCATCTATAATTATGCCTTTAACATCCTAACATTGTCTTATTTTTTCATGCTAATATCTCTGCACATGAAATGAAAATATACGGTGAAATTGGATCGCCTTGCCTACAATCTCGTCTAACTTTAAAAAATTGGATAAAAAACATTTAATATGACACAAGTTTCAGTATTATATAAAAAAACAGAGATATCCATTTCCTAAGCATAGGACCAAAACAAAATAACGAAAGACATCTCTCAATAAATGTAAAAGACAGAGTATCAAAAGCTTTTTCAAAATCTATCAACATAATTAAACCTGGCATATTATTTTCTTCAGTAAATTTCATTATATCATATAATAATCTAGTATTTTCACCAATATATCTATTCTTAACAAATCCAGTTTGATCTTTTGACACTTATATATCTAAAACAGTTTTCAATCTATTTGCTATACTACCTGAAGCTAATTTATATACTACATTTAATAAGGTAATTGGTCTCCAATATTTTAAAAATTGTTTTGGCCTGTTTTCTTTCGGAATACATGTTATGGTTCCTAATTTCTGATTTCTAGAGTTAGCATTATATGCATAATTAATAGCTTTCACGACAAAATGTCCAATTCTGTTCCAAAAGGTTTTAAAAAAGTTAACTGTAAATCCATCACATCCAGGACTTTTATCATTTTTCATATTTTTTAATGTAAAAGAGACTTCATCGTACGAAAGGAGACCTTCTAGTTTTGCTGATTGATCCTGAGACAACATAGTAATATCACAATTCTCTAATTCTTTATCAATATCAGAGTCATCAGTCAAAACAACATTTTTATACAAATTTTCATAATAAGAACAAGTTTCTGTAAGTATATCTTTTTGATCATATATAAAAGTTCCGCCATCAAGTTCTAGGAAAGGAATTGTTTTAGCTAAACAATGTGATTTTTTCTAAATTAAAAAATAGTTAGAAGGTTTTTCTCCTAATTCAATCCACTGTGACCTAGACCTGATCATAGCACCTTTAATTTTATTGCATCTAAGTTCATTCAATTCATTTTGTAAATGTAAAAGTTTGTCTTTATTTTCAATTGTTAAATTTTGTTCAATATGAATAATTTCTTCCATTAGTTGTTTTTCATAAACATTTCTCTCCTTTGCCTTAAACGAGCTATAAGAAATAGTTTTACCTCTGATTTCCATTAAAAGTGTCTCCAAAAAAAGTTCAGCATTAATAACAAAATCTATTTCTGTATTTTGTATATCTAAAATATAATCTATTTCATAAACTGGTAAACAATATTGTAATTTTATTTCATCTATTTTCTTATTTATTATATCAAGGAACTCAATATCATGTAAAAGAGCATTGTTAAATTTCCATAAACCTTTTCCATGACTAACAGGAACAAAACAAAAATCTAAATATATAATAGAATGATCAGATCTATAACTAACATCTATGTCACATTTACGTACAAACTGATACAGATTACTTGTTACAAGAAAAAAATCTAATCTGCCTTGTTGTATAGGGTTAGTTCGTCTCCATGTATATTTTCTGACATCACCATGTAATTCTCTAAAAGGGTCTATTAGGTCTTTATCTTCAATAGCTTCTAATAAAAAATTTCTAGCCTTAATATTATGAACGTTTGATTTATAATTATGGTAATCTAAGTCTGGATTCTGAACAAGATTAAAGTCTCCACAAAAAATTAATGAATCATTATCACTAAAAGAATCTAAAACATTAAAAATATTTTTAAAGAAATTAGGACTATCAATGTTTGGAGCATAAACATTAACTAGTAGAAAATTTATTGAATCAACTGATACTTGTAAAATTATAAAATTTCCAGAGTCATCAGTTTTAACTGAATTTATTTTAATACCTAAATTTTTCCTACATAAAATGGCTACACCCTTAGCATTTGACCTTCCATGACTAAAAAAACATAATCCACCCCAATCGGAGTAAACTTTTTTTTCAATTTCTTTAATAAAATGAGTTTCTTGTAGACAGAGTATATCAGCTTTTTTGGTATGGAATAAGTTAAAAATATCACGCCTCTTAATGCTATCATTCAAACCTCGGCAATTATAAGAGAAAATCTTAAGATTACTCATTGACAATTGTTATTTTAATACATTCATCATTATATATCCATTGTACAAAATAATACACACTTGACTGAAATTAATACATAATCCCAGTGAACCAACTCTAAATAATATGGCCTCAATAAAGTAAAAATATAGTTTAGCATGAATAAACTAAGAAAAAATAAGGAAAGAAAAAAGGAACTTGCAACAACATCCATTATGCAAAAAATTACATATGGAAAAAAGAACAGAAGACAAGTTCTCATACAAAAAAGGGGAAAAGATAAAGAAAAAATCTTTACATACAAGATAATGAAATCAGCTTTTAAGAAAGTCAATGATAATTTATTTCATGTGTTAATTATGTTAGAATATATAAGTTAGGCATTTTTAGTTATTTATTTATGACACCTTTTAATTTTTGAACCAAAATTGATATGAACATGACTTTAATCACTGATTAAAAGAAAATTTTTAAATGTCTTTAAAACAATGAATCTAAAACTAAAGAGAAAAAAAAGAAGAGAAAAAAAGTTATATAGTTAATGATGTTGCAACTAGAATTGCGAAGAATTGTCTTCTATAGTCTATAATATGATATTATGTGCAACACCAAGACATCTTTTAAATAAATATCATCAAATTCTAATTTTGTAGGTGTTCCATAATATAAGTGTGATAAACAGATGACTGGTTATAATATAGTTGTATCCTGAACCAAGCTTTTTTTGTATACTTTTGTATATAATCACAATTTTTATTTGAGATTGTGTGAGAAAAAAAAAAAAAAAAAAAAAAAGGTTACTGTGTACAGTACATAAGCAATAATGTATTATATGATTATACATCACATGTAAATGATTTTATAGTACATATATAAATGAGTATACAACTTAAACATAAAAGATTATACAGTTCCAAATATACATATACAAATGATTGTATAGCACATATTCAAATGATTGCATAGCACATAAATACATGATTATATAGTACATGTACACATGATAGTATAGTGTACCTATAATATATACACAGGGCAGTATAGCACGTATCATTCAGTCCAGCGCAGCAACGGGCCAACTATGATTAAATTTCAAGGGAATTGACCCACCAATACACCAAGCCAGCGACCCACACACAACCATTCACCACGTGATTGACATCATCTTTTACATGTAGTATATGTATAACATTTATACTTTTTCAAGTCGAAGTACGCAAATTAAACATTATATAACTTAACAGCGTTTTATATGAGATCTGTAGTTGTAAAAACAGCTTGGGATTCAATGCATTTGAACGCAAGAAAAGTTTATTTCCAAGTCAGTATCAAGATAATTACTATAAACTCCTTTTGTTATAAACATGAGAGTTCTTGTACACATGTTTTATGTTCTATTTTATAGTTCTGTTTTTCAATTAATTATAGAGTTTATGTTGTCATAAATGTCAAATTTGTATCTTTTTCCTGTTGCTGTAGCACCATAGACACTGCCATTAAAAAACCAGGCACTTCTAATATCTGGATGAAGTGACAACCTGTTGATTAAACCCTGGTTAAGTTGTGTTACATCATCAATTAGCCTGTGGCCATCATCTTTTAGGGGTCTGCGTTTTCTCATTATTTCAATTTTTGCATTACTATTTTTTAATTTCATCAGCACTGGTTTAATATCACCTGTTTTTCCTGGTATTCTGTGAATTGCTATGATTTGTTCTTTCTCTAGGGTGATCTCATGTTTCCCGAGTATATTTTGTACAGATGTTATCAAGACATCCTCGGTTTCATTTTTCTTTACTGGCACATTTAAGATTTTAACATTATTTTTTCTGCTATATTGCTCATTATAATTAGCTCTTTTATTTGCTTCCTGGGCCATTAATTTATTTTTTTCAATTTGTTCTTGTGAATTTTCCAGGTGTTGGTCCATCTTTGTTTTCATCTGATCTAGTTTTGATTTTAACTCTGCATTTTCAAATTCTAAGCTGCCTATTTTATCTTGTAATTCTTTTGTTTCTTCTTTTATTTTTGTATTGATAAATGAAGTCAGTTTCTTTTCTAGAGTTTCCATGATGTTTGTAACTGTTGTTGTTATCAGATTTTCAATGTCTTCTTTTTTCATTAATGTCTTGAGATCACCCCTGACTTCAGTTAAACTCTCACTCATATTTTCTAATTGTAAGTGTATGTAGCCTAGCTCTTCAATAATTGAGTTAATAATTTACAAATGGCTTCAAATCAGATCAAAATATTTTCTGAAAAAGTAACTGAATAATATCTTATACTGTTGTTTGTTGTTGTTGTTTTGTGTGCCATGACAGAAGGTCATTTTGAATAGCATTTACTCTGTAAATACCTTCTTTTGAATTATCGCAAATTAAACTACTTCTTAATAAGAGTCAATTTTTCGTTTAATGGAAGAGGTTATTTTTAAACATTTTTTTTAAGAAGTCCAAAAAGTACATTCTACCTTAGAAAATACATAATACATTTACGTTAGAATCTATGATGAATTTGTAAAGCTACGCCAGTAATGAGATTTTGTTTTGATTTTGAAATCAGATTTTATCATACACAAAAAAATAACCTCTATGTATTAGCTTTATAGGATTCATGTTAGTATTAATATATATTATTTTTCATACATAATATCAAATAATCTAAAGAGCCTAAAAAATTGCTTTACATTTTCAAATTAACAATATGAATGGAAACGATGAAATATAATGTTTGACATTGACTCCATCAATGACTAAACTAATATAGTATGGTATTCCATTTCAATTATTTAACACTTATTGTTCTGAAGGCTGGGGGATTTATGTGTCGCAGCAGACAACTTACTAATGAATTTGGTTTCAGCATAACAAATATTAACATTATCTGTCAAAGGTTATTAGAAAATAAACCTGAAATATAATAAACCCACATATGATAGTATACGTGAAGGACAATGAACGTTAATAAAACCCACGTTGTCCTATTTTCCTTCAGTGTTATGTGTGTACAATGGATAAAGTGTCTGTATGAAATAGTTTTAGAGATATTACACGCAGTGTCGAAGGGTTCTCATTAAAATCGCCACATACATCTTTCGTAAGAAATGGTAACATGCTAATAAACATGTCTTAATTCACGGACCATTGACGTCTTAAATATTATACTTGATAAGTCCTGTGTTTTATCATTCGTTTATGTCTTTATAGCATCTTGATTAAGATTTACTTTTGTAGGTGGTTGTTATAGAGCTTCTTATATTTAATAAGATTGAGCTACTTGCAGAGGATACGGAATTTACATTGGAGTGACAAAAGTTTGTTTGTCTTCAATTAATTTTAACAATATACAATGCTGCCCTATGCACTTAAATAATATTAATTACGATTTTATTTTGCTAACATGTAAAGTTGTTGTTCAAAGAGCAACTGTGTCATATATTTCGGTAGTCTTGAACGATTATTGAAAAATGGTTGATGTTGAATAGTTACATTTACTTCTGTCTTG